>NC_045705.1:289971-325909 GCF_009834535.1 Camelus ferus
CTTTTCATTTGCAAATACACTCCATACATATATAGGGGTGGTACAAGTTCCAACTCTGTTTTACTGTGAAAACTGCAGGAATTTCAAACCGGCACTAGGAAACAGACTGAGAAACCAGACTAATAGTTTCTCCTGCAACCTCTTCCTTTGTTCTAGATGAAGGAATGTGTCTCCACATTCTCATTTCTGAGAGACAATTTGTGTGTTAAAGCCATTCTTCACCTATCTTGTTGGGAACACAAAGTTTCTTTTCAGTTGCAAACTACAATCCATACAAATATATGGAGGTACTAGCTCCAAATCGTTTTACATTGAAAATTGTAGGAACATAAAACCGGCACTAGGAAACAGACTGAGAAACCAGAGTAAAAGATTTTCCTCCAACCCGTTCCTATTTTGCTAGATGAACGAACGTCTCCACATGCTCAGTTCTAAGAAATAAGTGTGTGTGAAAGCCGTCCTTCAACTAGCTTGTTGGGAACACAAAGTTTCTTTTCAGTTGCAAACTACACTCCAAAAATATATATGATGAAGTACTAGCTCCAACTCGATTTTACAGAGAAAACTGCAGGAACTTCAAACCGGCACTAGGAAACTGACTTAAAAACCAGAGTAAAAGTTTCTACTGCAATCCGATTCAATTGTTCTAATGAAGGAAATTCTCTCCACATGCTCTGTTCTGAGAGATAACTGTGTGTGAAAGCTGTCCTTCACCTAGCTTCTTGGGAACACAAAGTTTCTTTTCAGTTACTTACTACACTCCATACATATATATGGGAGGTACTAGATCCAAATTGATTTTACAGTGTAAACTGCAGGAACTTGAAACTGGCACTAGGAAACAAACTGAGAAACCAGAGTAAAATTCTTCCTGCAAACTGTTCCAATAGTGCTAGATGAACGAAAGTCTCTCCACATGCTCAGTTCTGAGAAAGAAGTGCGTGTGAAAGCCGAACTTCACCTAGCTTGTTGGGAACACAAAGTTTCTTTTCTGTTGCAAACTACACTCCATACATTTATATGGGGGGATACTAGCTCCAACTCGGTTTTAAAGTGAAATGTGCAGGAACTTCAAACCATCCCTAGGGAACAGACAGGGAATCCAGAGTAAAATTTTTTACTGCAACCCGTTCCCTTTGTGTTAGATGAACGAACGTCTCTGCACATGCTCAGTTCTGAGAGATTAGTGTGTGTGAAAGCCGACTTCACCTAGCTTGTTGGGAACACAAAGTTTCTTTTCAGTTGAAAACTACACTCCATACATATATATGGGGAAGTACTAGCTCCAAATCGGTTTTTCAGTGAAAACTGCAGGAACTTGAAACCGGCACTAGGAAACAGGGTGAGAAACCAGAGTGAAATTGCTCCTGCAAACCGTTCCCTTTGTGATAGATGAACGAACGTCTCTCCACATGCTCACTTGTGAGGGATAAGTGGTGTGTGAAAGCCGTCCTTTACCTAGCTTGTTGGGAACACAAAGTTTCTTATCAGTTGCAAACTACAATCCATACATATATATGTGCATGTACTAGCTCCAACTCTTTATTTATAGTGAAAACTGCAGGATTTTCAAACCGGCACTAGGAAACAGACTGAGAAACCAGAGAAAAATAGTCTCCTGCAACCCGTTCCCTTTGTGCTTGATGATCGAACGAATCTCCCCATGCTCAGTTCTGAGCGATAGGTGTGTGTGATAGCCGTCCATCACCTATCTTGTTGGGAACATAAAGTTTCTTTTCAGTTGCAAACTACAATCCATACATATATAATGGTAGGTAGAAGCTCCAACTCGGTTTTACAGTGATAAATACAGGAATATCATACCGGCACTAGGAAACAGACTGAGAAACCAGAGTAAAAGTTTCTCCTGCAAACTGTTCCCTTTTTGCTAGATGAACGAACGTCTTTCCATATGCTCAGTTCGGAGAGATAAGTGTGTGTGAAAGCCGTCCTTCAACTTGCTTGTTGGGAACACAAAGTTTCCTTTCAGTAGCAATCTACAGTCCATACTTGTATATGGGGATGTACTAGCTCCAATTTGGTGTTACAATGAAATCTGCAGGAACATCAATCCGGCACTAGGGATCAGAATGAGAATCCCGAGTAAAAGTTGCTTCTGCAAAACGTTCCCTTTGTGCTTGATGAACGTACGTCTCTCCCCATGCTCAGTTCTGAGAGATAAGTGTGTGTGAAAGCAGTCCTTCTCCTAGCTTGATGGGAACACAAAATTTGTTTTCAGTTGTAAGCTACAGTCCATAAATATATAGCAGAGGTACTAGCACCAACTCGATTTACAGAGAATACTGCAGGAATTTCAAACTGGCACTAGGAAACAGACTGAGAAACCAGAGTAAACGTTTTCTCCTGCAACCCGTTTCCTTGGTGCTAGATGAACGAAAGTCTCCCTACATGCTCATTTCTGAGAGATAATTGTCTGTGAAAGCCTTTCTTCACCTATCTAGTTGGGAAAACAAAGTTTCTTTTTAGTTGCTAAACTACACTCCATACAAAAATATGGAGAGGTACTAGCTCCAACTCGGTTTTACAGTGAAAACTGCAGGAACATCAAACCAGCACTAGGAAAAAGTCTGAGAAACCAGAGTAAAAGATTCCCCTGCAACCCGTTCCTTTTGTGCTAGATGAACGAACGTCTCTCCACATGCTCAGTTCTGAGAAATAGGTGTGTGTGAAAGCCATCCTTCACGTAGATTTCTGGGAACACATAGTTTTCTTTTCAGTTGCAAACTCCACTCCATACATATATATGGGGAGTTAGTAACTCCAACTCTCTTTTACAGTGAAACCTGCAGGAACTTCAAAACGGCACTAGGAAACAAACTGAGAAACCAGACTAAAAGTTTCTCCTGCAACCCGTTCCCTTTGTGCTAGATGAACGAACGTCTCTCCACATGATCAGTTCTGAGAGATAAGTGTGTGTGAAAGCCGTCCTTCACCTAGCTTGTTGGGAACACAAAGTTTGTTTTCAGTTACAGACTACACTCCATACATGTATATTGTGAGGTTCTAACCCAAACTCGGATTTACATTGAAAAATTCATGAACTTCAAACCGGCATTAGGAAATAGACTGAGAAACCAGAGAAAAAGTTTCTCTTGCAAACCGTTCCATTAGTGCTAGATGTACGAAAGTCTCTCCACATGCTATTTTCTGAGAGTAAATGTGCGTGAAAGCCGTCCTTCATCTAGCTTGTTGGGAACTCAAAGTTTCTTTTCAGTTGCAAACTACACTTCATAAATATATATGGGGTGGTGCAAGGTCCAACTCAGTTTTACATTAAAAACTGCAGGAACATGAAACCGACACAAGGAAACAGACTGAGAAACCAGAGTAAAAGTTTCTCATGCAACCCATTAAATTTGTGCTAGATGAACGAACGTCTCTCCACATGCTTAGTTCTGAGAGATATTTGTGTGTTAAAGCCGACCTTCACATAGCTTGTTGGGAACACAAATTTTTTTACAGTTGCAAACTACACTGCATATATATGTAAGGGGAGGTACTAGATTCAACAAGGTTTTACAATGAAAACTGCAGGAAATTCAAACCAGCATTAGGAACCAGAGTGAGATACCAGAGTAAAATTTTCCCCTGCAACGCGTTCCTATTGTGCTAGATGAACGTAAGTCTCTCCACATGCTCATTTCTTAGAGATAAGTGTGTGTGAAAGCCATTCTTCACATAGCTTGTTGGGAACACAAAGTTTCTTTTCAGTTACTTACTACAATCCATACATATATAAGGGGAGGTATTAGATCCAAGTCGTTTTCATGGAGAAAATTGCAGGAAATTCAAACCGGCACTAGGAAAAAGAATGAGAAACCAGAGTAAAAGTTTCTCCTGCAACCCGTTCCCTTTGTGGTAGATGAACGAACGTCTCTCCACATGCTCAGTTCTGAGATATAAGTGTGTGTGAAAGCCATCCTTCAACTAGCTTGTTGGGAACACAAAGTTTCTATTCAGATTCTATCTACACTGCATACATATATAAGGGGGGGGTATTAGCTCCAACTCTGTTTTACAGTGTAAACTGCAGAAACTTAAAACCAGCACTAGGAAACAGACTGAGAAACCAGAGTAAAAGTTTCACCTGCAAACCGTTCCCTTTGTGCAAGATGAATGAAAGTTTCTCCCCATGCTTAGTTTTGAGAGATAGTTGTGTGTGAAAGCCTTACTTCACCTAGCTTGTTGGGAACACAAAGTTTCCTTTCAGTTGCAAACTACACTCCATACATTTATATGGGGAGGTACTAGCTCCAACTCGTTTTCACAGTGAAATCTGCAGGAAATTCAAACCAGCACTAGGAAACAGACTGAGAAACCAGAGTAAAAGTTTCTCCTGCAACCCGTTCCCGTTTGCTAGATGAACGAATTTCTCTGCATATGCTCAGTCCTGAGAGATAAATTTGTGTGAAAGCCAACCTTCCCCCAGCTTGTGGGAACACAATGTTTGTTTTCAGTTGCAAACTACAATCCATACATATATATGGGTAGGTACTAGCTCCAACTCGATTTTATAGAGAAAATTCAGGAACATCAAACTGGCACTATGAAACAGTCTAAGGAACCAGAGTAAATGTTTCTCCTGCAACCTGTTACTTTCTGCTAGATAAACGATCATCTCTCCACCTGATCAGATCTGAGAGTTAATTTTCTGTGAAAGCCGTACTTAACCTAGCTTGTTTCGAACACAAATTTTCTTTTTAGTTGCAAACTACACTCCATATATATATATGTGGGTGTACTAGCTCCAAATCTGTTTTAAATTGAAAACTGCCGGTACTTCAAACCGGCACTAGGAAACAGACTGTGAAACCTGAGTAATAGTTTCAACTGCAACCCTTTCCCTTTGTGCTAGATGAAGGAACGTCTCTCCACATGCTCATTTCTGAGAGACAAATGTGAGTGAAAGCCGTCCTTCACCTAGCTTGTTGGGAACACAAAGTTTCTTTTCAGTTGTAAACTACAGTCAATACATTAAAAGGAGAGGTACTAGCGCCAACTCGATTTTTCAGTGTAACCTGCGGGAACATGAAACCGGCCCTAGAAAACAGACTGAGAAACCAGTGTAAAATTTTCAACTGCAACCAGTTCCCTTTGTGCTAGATGAATGAATGTCTCTCCACATGCTCAGTTCTGAGAGATAAGTGTGTGTGAAAGCCACCTTACCCTATCTTGTTGGGAACACAAAGTTTCTTTTCAGTTGCAATCTACACTCCATACATATATATGGGGAAGTACTAGCTACAAATCGATTTTACAGTGATAAATTCAGGAACATCATACCGGCACTAGGAAATAGACTGAGAAACCAGAGTAACAGTTGCCCCTACATCTCGTTTCCTTTGTGCTAGATGAACGAACGTCTCTCCCCATGCTCAGTTTTGAGATATATTTTGTGTGAAAGCCAAACTTCACCTTCCTTGTTGGGAATACAATGTTTCTTTTCATTTGCAAACTACACTCCAATATATATATCGTGTGGTACTAGCTCCAAAACTCTTTTACAGTGAAAACTGCAGGAACTTCATACCGGCACTTGGAAACAGACTGAGAAACCAGAGTAAAGTTTCTCCTGCAACCCGCTCCCTTTGTGCTAGATGAAGGAATGTCTCTCCACATGCTCAGTTCTGAGAGATAAGTGTGTGTGAAAGTCGTCCTTCACGTAGCTTGTTGTGAACACAAAGTTTCTCTTCAGTTGCAAACTACACTCCATACATATATAAGGGTATGTACTAGCTCCAACTCAGTTTTATAGAGAAAATTGCAGGAAAGTCAAACCGGCACTATGAAACAGACTAAAGAACCAGAGTTAATGTCTCCTGCAACCCGTTAGCTTTCTGCTAGATAAATGAACGTCTCTCCACATGCTCAGTTCTGAGGGATAAGTGTGTGTGAAAGCCGTACTTCACGTAGCTTGTTGGGAACACCAAGTATATTTTCAGTTGTAAAATACACTCCATAAGTATATATCGGGAGATACTATCTCAAACTCGATATTACAGAGAAAACTGCAGGAGCTTCAAACCAGCACTAGAAAAAAGACTGAGAAACCAGAGTAAAAGTTTCTACTGCAATCCGATCCAATTGTGCTAATGAAGGAAATTCTCTCCACCTGCTATGTTCTGAGAGATATCTGTGTGTGAAAGCTGTCCTTCACCTATCTTGTTGGGAACAGAAAGTTTCTTCTAGGTTGCAAAATACACTCCATCTTATATATGGGTAGGTACTAGCTCCAAATTGGTTTTATAGTGAAAACTGCAGGAACTTCAAAACGGCACTAGGAAACAGACTGAGAAACCAGACTGAAAGTTTCTCCTGCAACCCGTTCCCTTTGTGGTAGATGAACGAACGTCTCTCCACATGCTCAGTTCTGAGAGATAAGTGTGTGTGAAAGCCATCCTTCAACTAGCTTGTTGGGAACACAAAGTTTCTATTCAGTTTCTATCTACACTGCATACATATATAAGGGGGGGGGGTATTAGCTCCAACTCTGTTTTACAGTGTAAACTGCAGAATCTTAAAACCAGCACTAGGAAACAGACTGAGAAACCAGAGTAAAAGTTTCTCCTGCAACCCGTTCCCTTTGTGCTAGATGAACGAACGTTTCTCCCCATGCTCAGTTTTGAGAGATAGTTGTGTGTGAAAGCCTTACTTCACCTAGCTTGTTGGGAACACAAAGTTTCCTTTCAGTTGCAGACTATACTCCATACATATATATGGGGAGGTACTAGCTCCAACTCGTTTTCACAGTGAAATCTGCAGGAAATTCAAACCGGCACTAGGAAACAGACTGAGAAACCAGAGTAAAAGTTTCTCCTGCAACCCGTTCCCTTTTGCTTGATGAACGAATTTCTCTCCACATGCTCAGTCCTGAGAGATAAATTTGTGTGAAAGCCAACCTTCCCCCAGCTTGTGGGAACACAATGTTAGTTTTCAGTTGCAAAGTACAATCCATACATATATATGGGTAGGTACTAGCTCCAACTCGATTTTATAGAGAAAATTGCAGGAACATCAAACCGGCACTATGAAACAGTCTAAGGAACCAGAGTAAATGTTTCTCCTGCAACCCGTTACTTTCTGCTAGATAAACGATCATCTCTCCACCTGATCAGATCTGAGAGTTAATTTTCTGTGAAAGCCGTAATTAACCTAGCTTGTTTCGAACACAAATTTTCTTTTTAGTTGCAAACTACACTCCATATATATATATGTGGGTGTACTAGCTCCAAATCTGTTTTAAATTGAAAACTGCCGGTACTTCAAACCGGCACTAGGAAACAGACTGTGAAACCTGAGTAATAGTTTCAACTGCAACCCTTTCTCTCTGTGCTAGATGAACGAACGTCTGTCCACATGCTCAGTTCTGGAAAATAAGTGTGTGTGAAAGCCATTCTTCACGTAGATTTTTGGGAACACAAAGTTTCTTTTCCGTTGCAAAATTCACTCCATACATATATATGGGCATTACTAACTCCAACTTACTTTTACAGTGAAACCTGCAGGAACTTCAAAACGGCACTAGGAAACAAACTGAGAAACCAGACTAAAAGTTTCTCCTGCAACCCTTTCCCTTTTTGCTAGATGAACGAACGTCTCTCCACATGCTCATTTCTGAGAGACAAATGTGAGTGAAAGCCGTCCTTCACCTAGCTTGTTGGGAACACAAAGTTTCTTTTCAGTTGTAAACTACAGTCCATACATTAAAAGGAGAGGTACTAGCGCCAACTCCATTTTACAGTGTAACCTGCGGGAACATGAAACCGGCCCTAGGAAACAGACTGAGAAACCAGTGTAAAATTTTCAACTGCAACCCGTTCCCTTTGTGCTAGATGAATGAATGTCTCTCCACATGCTCAGTTCTGAGAGATAAGTGTGTGTGAAAGCCACCTTAACCTATCTTGTTGGGAACGCAAAGTTTCTTTTCAGTTGCTATCTACACTACATACATATATATGGGGAAGTACTAGCTACAAATCGATTTTACAGTGATAAATTCAGGAACATCATACCGGCACTAGGAAATAGACTGAGAAACCAGAGTAACAGTTGCCCCTACATCTCGTTCCCTTTGTGCTAGATGAACGAACGTCTCTCCCCATGCTCAGTTTTGAGATATATTTTTGTGTGAAAGCCAAACTTCACCTTCCTTGTTGGGAATACAAAGTTTCTTTTCATTTGCAAACTACACTCCAAAATATATATCGGGTGGTACTAGCTCCAAAAGTCTTTTACAGTGAAAACTGCAGGAACTTCATACCGGCACTTGGAAACAGACTGAGAAACCAGAGTAAAAGATTCTCCTGCAAACCGTTCCCTTTGTGCTAGATGAACGAAAGTCTCTCCACATGCTCTGTTCGGAGAGATAAGTGTGTGTGAAATCTGTACTTCACCTAGCATTTTGGGAACACAAAGTTTCTTTTCAGTTGCATTCTACACTCCAGAAATATATAATGGGAAGTACTAGCTCCAACTCGGTTTTACAGAGAAAGTTGCAGGAACTTCAAACATGCACTAGGAAACAGACTGAGAAACCAGACAAAAAGTTTCACCTGCAACCCGTTCCCTTTGTGCTAGATGAACGAACGTGTCTCCTCATGCTCATTTCTGAGAGACAAGTATGTGTGAAAGCCGAAGTTCACCTATCTCGTTGGGAACACAAAGTTTCTCTTCAGTAGCAAACTACAATCCATATATGTTTATCAGGTAGTACTAGCTCCAACTCGGTTTTAGAGTGAAAACTGCAGGAACTTATTACCGGCACTAGGAATCAGTCTGAGAAACCAGAGTAAAAGATTCTCCTGCAACCCGTTCCCTTTTTGCTAGATGAATGAACGTCTCTACACATGCTCAGTTCTGAAGAGATACGTGTGTGTGAAAACCGTCCTTCACCTAGATTTTTGTGCACACAAAGTTACTTTTCAGTTGCAAACTACACTCCATACATATATATGTGGAGTTACTAGCTTCAACACGGTTTTAAAGTGAAATCTGCAGGAACTTCAATCCGGTACTAGGAATCAGACTGAGAAACCAGAGTAAAAGTTTCTCCTGCAACCCGTTTTTTTTGTGCTAGATGAACAAACGACTATCCACATGCTCAGGTCTGAGAGATAAGTGTGTGCTAAAGTCGTCCTTCACCTTGCTACTTGGGAACACAAAGTTCCCTTTCATTTGCAAACTACAGTCCTTAAAATTATATGGGGAGGTACTAGCTCCAAGTCGGTTTTACAGTGAATTCTGCAGGAAATTCAAACCAGCTCTAGGAATTAGACTGAGAAACCACAGTAAAAGTTTCTCCTGCAAACCGTTCTCTTTGTACTAGATGAACGAATGTCTCTCCACATGCTCAGGTCTGAGAGATAATTGTGTGTGAAAGCAGTCCTTCACCTAGCTTGTTGGGAACACAAAGTTTGTTTTCAGTTGCAAACAACATTCCGTATATATATATGATGAGGTACTAACTCCAACTCGGTTTTACAGTGAAAACTGCAGGAACTTCAAACCGGCACTACGAAACAGACTGAGAAACAAGAGTGAAAGTTTCTCCTACATCCCGTTCCGTTTGTGCTAGAGGAACGAACGTCTCTGCACATGCTCAGTTCTGAGAGATAATGTGTGTGAAACCGTCCTTCACCTAGCTTGTTGGGAACACAAAATTTCCTTTCATTTGCAAACTGCACTCTGTACATATATATGGGGAAATACTAGCTAAAAAATAATTTGACAGTGAAAACTGCAGATTCTTCAAACCGGCACTAGGAAACAGACTGAGAAACCAGAGTAAAAGTTTCTACTGCAATCCGATCCAAAACTGCTAATGAAGGAAATTCTCTCCACATGCTCAGTTCTGAGAGATAAGTATGTTTGAAAGCCTTCCTTCTCCTAGCTTTTTGGGAACACAAAGTTCCTTTTTAGTTGTAATCTACAGTCCATACATTAAAAGGAGAGGTACTAGTGCCAACTCGATTTTACAGTGAAATCTGCAGGAACATGAAACCGGCCCTAGGAAACAGACTGAGAAACGAGAGTAAAATTTTCTACTGCAACCCTTTCCCTTTGTGCTAGACGAATGAATTTCTCTCCACATGCTCAGTTCTGAGAGATAAGTGTTTGTGAAAGCTGCCTTCACCTATCTTGTTGGGAACACAAAGTATCTTTTCAGTTGCAATCTACACTCCATACATATATATGGGGAGATACTAGCTCCAAATCGGTTTTACAGTGAGTAATTCAGGAACATCATACCGGCACTAGGAAATAGACTGAGAAACCAGAGTAATACTTGCCCCTGCAACCCGTTCCCTTTGTGCTAGATGAACGAACGTCTCTCCACATGCTCAGTTTTGAGATATATTTTTGTGTGAAAGCCGAACTTCACCTACCTTTGTTGGGAATACAAAGTTTCTTTTCAGTTGCATACTACACTCCATACATATATATGGGTAGGTACTAGCTCTAACTCGGTTTTACACTGAAAATTGCAGGAGCTTCAAACCGGCCCTAGGAAACAGACTTAGAAACCAGGGTAAAAATTTCTCCTGCAACCCGTTCCCTTTGTGCTAGATGAAC
Source organism: Camelus ferus (assembly GCF_009834535.1). Lineage (NCBI taxonomy): Eukaryota > Metazoa > Chordata > Mammalia > Artiodactyla > Camelidae > Camelus > Camelus ferus. Next base: position 300,565 of record NC_045705.1, read on the forward strand.
GAAAGTCTCTCCACATGCTCTTTTCTGAGGAAAGGTGTTTGTGAAATCCATTCTTCACCTAGCTTGTTGGGAACACAAAGTTTCTTTTAAGTTACTTCCTACACTCCAGAAATATATAATGTGAAGTACTAGCTACAACTCGGTTTTACAGTGAATGTTGCAGTAACTTCAAACATGCACTAGGAAACAGACTTAGAAACCAGAGAAAAAGTTTCTCCTGCAACCCATTCCTTTTGTGCTAGATGAATGAATATCTCACCAAATGCTGAGTTCTGAGAGATAAGTTTGTGTGAAAGCCATTCTTCCCCCAGCTTGTCGGAACACAGTGTTTCTTTTCAGTTGCAAACTACAATCCATACAAATATATGGGAGGTACTATCTCCAAATCGGTTTTACATTGAAAATTGCAGGAACATAAAACCGGCACTAGGAAACAGACTGAGAAACCAGAGTAAAAGATTTTCCTCCAACCCGTTCCTATTTTGCTAGATGAACGAACGTCTCTCCACATGCTCAGTTCTAAGAAATAAATGTGTGTGAAAGCCGTCCTTCAACTAGCTTGTTAGGAACACAAAGTTTCTTTTCAGTTGCAAACTACATTCCAAAAATATATATCATGAAGTACTAGCTCCAACTCGATTTTACAGAGAAAACTGCAGGAACTTCAAACCGGCACTAGGAAACTGACTTAAAAACCAGAGTAAAAGTTTCTACTGCAATCCGATTCAGTTGTTCTAATGAAGGAAATTCTCTCCACATGCTCTGTTCTGAGAGATAACTGTGTGTGAAAGCTGTCCTTCACCTAGCTTCTTGGGAACACAAAGTTTCTTTTCAGTTTCTTACTACACTCCATACATATATATGGGGAGGTACTAGATCCAAATCGATTTTACAGTGTAAACTGCAGGAACTTGAAACCGGCACTAGGAAACAAACTGAGAAACCAGAGTAAAATTCTTCCTGCAAACTGTTCCAATAGTGCTAGATGAACGAAAGTCTCTCCACATGCCCTGTTCTGAGAGATAATTGTCTGTGAAAGCCGTTCTTCACCTAACTTGTTGGGAAGACAAAGTTTCTCCTCAGTTGCAAACTACACTTCATACATATATATGGGGTTGTACTAGCTCCAACTCGTTTTCTCAGTGAAAACTGCAGGAACTTCAAAACTGCACTAGGAAACAGACTGAGAAACCAGAGTAAAAGTTTCTCCTGCAACCCGTTCCCTTTTGCTAGATGAACGAATTTCTCTCCACATGCTCAGTCCTGAGAGTTAAATTTGTGTGAAAGCCAACCTTCCCCCAGCTTGTGGGAACACAATGTTAGTTTTCAGTTGCAAACTACAATCCATACATATATATGGGTAGGTACTAGCTCCAACTCGATTTTATAGAGAAAATTGCAGGAACATCAAACCGGCACTATGAAACAGTCTAAGGAACCAGAGTAAATGTTTCTCCTGCAACCCATTAGTTTCTGCTAGATAAACGATCATCTCTCCACCTGATCAGATCTGAGAGTTAATTTTCTGTGAAAGCCGTAATTAACCTAGCTTGTTTGGAACACAAATTTTCTTTTTAGTTGCAAACTACACTCCATACATATATATGTGGGTGTACTAGCTCCAAATCTGTTTTAAATTGAAAACTGCCGGTACTTCAAATCGGCACTAGGAAACAGACTGTGAAACCTGAGTAATAGTTTCAACTGCAACCCTTTCCCTTTGTGCTAGATGAACGAACGTCTCTCCACATGCTCAGTTCTGGAAAATATGTGTGTGTGAAAGCGATTCTTCACGTAGATTTTTGGGAACACAAAGTTTCTTTTCAGTTGCAAAATTCTCTCCATACCTATATATGGGCATTACTAACTCCAACTTAATTTTACAGTGAAACCTGCAGGAACTTCAAAACGGCACTAGGAAACAAACTGAGAAACCAGATGAAAAGTTTCTCCTGCAACCCGTTCCCTTTGTGCTAGATGAAAGAACGTCTCTCCACATGCTCAGGTCTGAGAGACAAATGTGAGTGAAAGCCGTACTTCACCTAGCTTGTTGGGAACACAAAGTTTCTTTTCAGTTGCAGACTACAATCCATACATGTATATGGTGAGGTACTAAACCAAACACGGATTTACATTAAAAACTGCAGGAACTTCAAACCGGCACTAGGAAATATACTGAGAAACCAGAGAAAAATTTCTCTTGCAACCCGTTCCATTTGAGCTAGATGTACGAACGTCTCTCCACATGCTCAGTTCTAAGAGACAAGTGTGTGTGAAAGTCGTCCTTCATCTAGCTTGTTGGGAACACAAAGTTTCTTTTCAGTTGCAAACTACACTCCATACAAATATATGGTTAGGTACTAGTTCCAACTCGGTTTTACAGGGAAAACTGCAGGAACTTCAAACCGGCACTAGGAAACAGACTGAGAAACCAGAGTAAAAGTTTCTCCTGCAACCCGTTCCCTTTGTGCTAGATGAACGAACGTCTCTCCACATTTTCGCTTCTGAGAGATAAGTGTGTGTGAAAGCCGTCCTTCAGCTAGCTTGTTGGGAACACAAAGTTTCTGTTCAGTTGCAAACTCCACTCCATACATATATATGGGGAGGTACTAGCTCCAACTCGGTTTTATAGAGAAAAATGTAGGAACGTCAAACCGGCACTATGAAACAGACTAAGGAACCAGAGTAAATGTTTCTCCTGCAACCCGTTAGCTTTCTGCTAGATAAACGAACGTCTCTCCACATGATCAGTTCTGAGAAATTATTTTGTGTAAAAGCCGTACTTAACCTTCCAAGTTTGGAACAATAAATTTCTTTTCATTTGCAATATACACTCCATACATATATAGGGGTGGTACAAGTTCCAACTCTGTTTTACTGTGAAAACTGCAGGAATTTCAAACCGGCACTAGGAAACAGACTGAGAAACCAGACTAATAGTTTCTCCTGCAACCTCTTCCCTTTGTTCTAGATGAAGGAATGTGTCTCCACATTCTCATTTCTGAGAGACAATTTGTGTGTTAAAGCCATTCTTCACCTATCTTGTTGGGAACACAAAGTTTCTTTTCAGTTGCAAACTACAATCCATACAAATAGATGGGAGGTACTAGCTCCAAATCTGTTTTACATTGAAAATTGTAGGAACATAAAACCGGCACTAGGAAACAGACTGAGAAACCAGAGTAAAAGATTTTCCTCCAACCCGTTCCTATTTTGCTAGATGAACGAACGTCTCTCCACATGCTCAGTTCTAAGAAATAAGTGTGTGTGAAAGCCGTCCTTCAACTAGCTTGTTGGGAACACAAAGTTTCTTTTCAGTTGCAAACTACACTCCAAAAATATATATGATGAAGTACTAGCTCCAACTCGATTTTACAGAGAAAACTGCAGGAACTTCAAACCGGCACTAGGAAACTGACTTAAAAACCAGAGTAAAAGTTTCTACTGCAATCCGATTCAATTGTTCTAATGAAGGAAATTCTCTCCACATGCTCTGTTCTGAGAGATAACTGTGTGTGAAATGCTGTCCTTCACCTAGCTTCTTGGGAACACAAAGTTTCTTTTCAGTTTCTTACTACACTCCATACATATATATGGGGAGGTACTAGATCCAAATCGATTTTACAGTGTAAACTGCAGGAACTTGAATCTGGCACTAGGAAACAAACTGAGAAACCAGAGTAAAATTCTTCCTGCAAACTGTTCCAATAGTGCTAGATGAACGAAAGTCTCTCCATATGCTCAGTTCTGAGAAAGAAGTGCGTGTGAAAGCCGAACTTCACCTAGCTTGTTGGGAACACAAAGTTTCTTTTCTGTTGCAAACTACACTCCATATATTTATATGGGGGGATACTAGCTCCAACTCGGTTTTAAAGTGAAATGTGCAGGAACTTCAAACCATCCCTAGGGAACAGACAGGGAATCCAGAGTAAAATTTTTTACTGCAACCCGTTCCCTTTGTGTTAGATGAACGAACGTCTCTGCACATGCTTAGTTCTGAGAGATTAGTGTGTGTGAAAGCCGACTTCACCTAGCTTGTTGGGAACACAAAGTTTCTTTTCAGTTGAAAACTACACTCCATACATATATATGGGGAAGTACTAGCTCCAAATCGGTTTTTCAGTGAAAACTGCAGGAACTTGAAACCGGCACTAGGAAACAGGGTGAGAAACCAGAGTGAAATTGCTCCTGCAAACCGTTCCCTTTGTGATAGATGAACGAACGTCTCTCCACATGCTCACTTCTGAGGGATAAGTGTGTGTGAAAGCCGTCCTTTACCTAGCTTGTTGGGAACACAAAGTTTCTTATCAGTTGCAAACTACAATCCATACATATATATGTGCAGGTACTAGCTCCAACTCTTTATTTATAGTGAAAACTGCAGGATTTTCAAACCGGCACTAGGAAGCAGACTGAGAAACCAGAGAAAAATAGTCTCCTGCAACCCGTTCCCTTTGTGCTTGATGAACGAACGAATCTCCCCATGCTCAGTTCTGAGCGATAGGTGTGTGTGATAGCCGTCCATCACCTATCTTGTTGGGAACATAAAGTTTCTTTTCAGTTGCAAACTACAATCCATACATATATAATGGTAGGTAGAAGCTCCAACTCGGTTTTACAGTGATAAATACAGGAATATCATACCGGCACTAGGAAACAGACTGAGAAACCAGAGTAAAAGTTTCTCCTGCAAACTGTTCCCTTTTTGCTAGATGAACGAACGTCTTTCCATATGCTCAGTTCGGAGAGATAAGTGTGTGTGAAAGCCGTCCTTCAACTTGCTTGTTGGGAACACAAAGTTTCCTTTCAGTAGCAATCTACAGTCCATACATGTATATGGGGATGTACTAGCTCCAATTTGGTGTTACAATGAAATCTGCAGGAACATCAAACCGGCACTAGGGATCAGAATGAGAATCCCGAGTAAAAGTTGCTTCTGCAAAACGTTCCCTTTGTGCTTGATGAACGTACGTCTCTCCCCATGCTCAGTTCTGAGAGATAAGTGTGTGTGAAAGCAGTCCTTCTCCTAGCTTGATGGGAACACAAAATTTGTTTTCAGTTGTAAGCTACAGTCCATAAATATATAAGCAGAGGTACTAGCACCAACTCGATTTTACAGAGAATACTGCAGGAATTTCAAACTGGCACTAGGAAACAGACTGAGAAACCAGAGTAAACGTTTCTCCTGCAACCCGTTTCCTTGGTGCTAGATGAACGAAAGTCTCCCTACATGCTCATTTCTGAGAGATAATTGTCTGTGAAAGCCTTTCTTCACCTATCTAGTTGGGAAAACAAAGTTTCTTTTTAGTTGCAAACTACACTCCATACAAAAATATGGAGAGGTACTAGCTCCAACTCGGTTTTACAGTGAAAACTGCAGGAACATCAAACCAGCACTAGGAAAAAGTCTGAGAAACCAGAGTAAAAGATTCCCCTGCAACCCGTTCCTTTTGTGCTAGATGAACGAACGTCTCTCCACATGCTCAGTTCTGAGAAATAGGTGTGTGTGAAAGCCATCCTTCACGTAGATTTCTGGGAACACATAGTTTCTTTTCAGTTGCAAACTCCACTCCATACATATATATGGGGAGTTAGTAACTCCAACTCTCTTTTACAGTGAAACCTGCAGGAACTTCAAAACGGCACTAGGAAACAAACTGAGAAACCAGACTAAAAGTTTCTCCTGCAACCCGTTCCCTTTGTGCTAGATGAACGAACGTCTCTCCACATGATCAGTTCTGAGAGATAAGTGTGTGTGAAAGCCGTCCTTCACCTAGCTTGTTGGGAACACAAAGTTTGTTTTCAGTTACAGACTACACTCCATACATGTATATTGTGAGGTTCTAACCCAAACTCGGATTTACATTGAAAAATTCATGAACTTCAAACCGGCATTAGGAAATAGACTGAGAAACCAGAGAAAAAGTTTCTCTTGCAAACCGTTCCATTAGTGCTAGATGTACGAAAGTCTCTCCACATGCTATTTTCTGAGAGTAAATGTGCGTGAAAGCCGTCCTTCATCTAGCTTGTTGGGAACTCAAAGTTTCTTTTCAGTTGCAAACTACACTTCATAAATATATATGGGGTGGTGCAAGGTCCAACTCAGTTTTACATTAAAAACTGCAGGAACATGAAACCGACACAAGGAAACAGACTGAGAAACCAGAGTAAAAGTTTCTCATGCAACCCATTAAATTTGTGCTAGATGAACGAACGTCTCTCCACATGCTTAGTTCTGAGAGATATTTGTGTGTTAAAGCCGTCCTTCACATAGCTTGTTGGGAACACAAATTTTTTTACAGTTGCAAACTACACTGCACATATATGTAAGGGGAGGTACTAGCTTCAACAAGGTTTTACAATGAAAACTGCAGGAAATTCAAACCAGCATTAGGAACCAGAGTGAGATACCAGAGTAAAATTTTCTCCTGCAACGCGTTCCTATTGTGCTAGATGAACGTAAGTCTCTCCACATGCTCATTTCTTAGAGATAAGTGTGTGTGAAAGCCATTCTTCACATAGCTTGTTGGGAACACAAAGTTTCTATTCAGATTCTATCTACACTGCATACATATATAAGGGGGGGTATTAGCTCCAACTCTGTTTTACAGTGTAAACTGCAGAAACTTAAAACCAGCACTAGGAAACAGACTGAGAAACCAGAGTAAAAGATTCACCTGCAAACCGTTCCCTTTGTGCTAGATGAACGAAAGTCTCTCCACATGCTCTGTTCGGAGAGATAAGTGTGTGTGAAATCTGTACTTCACCTAGCATTTTGGGAACACAAAGTTTCTTTTCAGTTGCATTCTACTACTCCAGAAATATATAATGGGAAGTACTAGCTCCAACTCGGTTTTACAGAGAAAGTTGCAGGAACTTCAAACATGCACTAGGAAATACACTTAGAAACCAGAGTAAAGTTTCTCCTGCAACCCGCTCCCTTTGTGCTAGATGAAGGAATGTCTCTCCACATGCTCAGTTCTGAGAGATAAGTGTGTGTGAAAGTCGTCCTTCACGTAGCTTGTTGTGAACACAAAGTTTCTCTTCAGTTGCAAACTACACTCCATACATATATAAGGGTATGTACTAGCTCCAACTCGGTTTTATAGAGAAAATTGCAGGAAAGTCAAACCGGCACTATGAAACAGACTAAAGAACCAGAGTTAATGTCTCCTGCAACCCGTTAGCTTTCTGCTAGATAAATGAACGTCTCTCCACATGCTCAGTTCTGAGGGATAAGTGTGTGTGAAAGCCGAACTTCACGTAGCTTTTTGGGAACACAAAGTATATTTTCAGTTGTAAAATACACTCCATATGTATATGTCGGGAGATACTATCTCAAACTCGATATTACAGAGAAAACTGCAGGAGCTTCAAACCAGCACTAGAAAAAAGACTGAGAAACCAGAGTAAAAGTTTCTACTGCAATCCGATCCAATTGTGCTAATGAAGGAAATTCTCTCCACCTGCTATGTTCTGAGAGATATCTGTGTGTGAAAGCTGTCCTTCACCTATCTTGTTGGGAACAGAAAGTTTCTTCTAGGTTGCAAAATACACTCCATCTTATATATGGGTAGGTACTAGCTCCAAATTGGTTTTATAGTGAAAACTGCAGGAACTTCAAAACGGCACTAGGAAACAGACTGAGAAACCACACTAAAGGTTTCTCCTGCAACCCGTTCCCTTTGTGGTAGATGAACGAACGTCTCTCCACATGCTCAGTTCTGAGAGATAAGTGTGTGTGAAAGCCATCCTTCAACTAGCTTGTTGGGAACACAAAGTTTCTATTCAGTTTCTATCTACACTGCATACATATATAAGGGGGGGGTATTAGCTCCAACTCTGTTTTACAGTGTAAACTGCAGAAACTTAAAACCAGCACTAGGAAACAGACTGAGAAACCAGAGTAAATGTTTCTACTGCAACCCGTTCCCTTTGTGCTAGATGAACGAACTGTTTCTCCCCATGCTCAGTTTTGAGAGATAGTTGTGTGTGAAAGCCTTACTTCACCTAGCTTGTTGGGAACACAAAGTTTCCTTTCAGTTGCAAACTATACTCCATACATATATATGGGGAGGTACTAGCTCCAACTCGTTTTCACAGTGAAATCTGCAGGAAATTCAAACCGGCACTAGGAAACAGACTGAGAAACCAGAGTAAAAGTTTCTCCTGCAACCCGTTCCCTTTTGCTTGATGAACGAATTTCTCTCCACATGCTCAGTCCTGAGAGATAAATTTGTGTGAAAGCCAACCTTCCCCAGCTTGTGGGAACACAATGTTAGTTTTCAGTTGCAAAGTACAATCCATACATATATATGGGTAGGTACTAGCTCCAACTCGATTTTATAGAGAAAATTGCAGGAACATCAAACCGGCACTATGAAACAGTCTAAGGAACCAGAGTAAATGTTTCTCCTGCAACCCGTTACTTTCTGCTAGATAAACGATCATCTCTCCACCTGATCAGATCTGAGAGTTAATTTTCTGTGAAAGCCGTAATTAACCTAGCTTGTTTCGAACACAAATTTTCTTTTTAGTTGCAAACTACACTCCATATATATATATGTGGGTGTACTAGCTCCAAATCTGTTTTAAATTGAAAACTGCCGGTACTTCAAACCGGCACTAGGAAACAGACTGTGAAACCTGAGTAATAGTTTCAACTGCAACCCTTTCTCTCTGTGCTAGATGAACGAACGTCTGTCCACATGCTCAGTTCTGGAAAATAAGTGTGTGTGAAAGCCATTCTTCACGTAGATTTTTGGGAACACAAAGTTTCTTTTCCGTTGCATAATTCACTCCATACATATATATGGGCATTACTAACTCCAACTTACTTTTACAGTGAAACCTGCAGGAACTTCAAAACGGCACTAGGAAACAAACTGAGAAACCAGACTAAAAGTTTCTCCTGCAACCCTTTCCATTTTTGCTAGATGAACGAACGTCTCTCCACATGCTCATTTCTGAGAGACAAATGTGAGTGAAAGCCGTCCTTCACCTAGCTTGTTGGGAACACAAAGTTTCTTTTCAGTTGTAAACTACAGTCCATACATTAAAAGGAGAGGTACTAGCGCCAACCTCATTTTACAATGTAAGCTGCGGGAACATGAAACCGGCCCTAGAAAACAGACTGAGAAACCAGTGTAAAATTTTCAACTGCAAACCGTTCCCTTTGTGCTAGATGAATGAATGTCTCTCCACATGCTCAGTTCTGAGAGATAAGTGTGTGTGAAAGCCACCTTAACCTATCTTGTTGGGAACGCAAAGTTTCTTTTCAGTTGCAATCTACACTCCATACATATATATGGGGAGGTACTAGCTCCAACTCGTTTTCACAGTGAAATCTGCAGGAAATTCAAACCGTCACTAGGAAACAGACTGAGAAACCAGAGTAAAAGTTTCTCCTGCAACCCGTTCCCTTTTGCTTGATGAACGAATTTCTCTCCACATGCTCAGTCCTGAGAGATAAATTTGTGTGAAAGCCAACCTTCCCCCAGCTTGTGGGAACACAATGTTAGTTTTCAGTTGCAAAGTACAATCCATACATATATATGGGTAGGTACTAGCTCCAACTCGATTTTATAGAGAAAATTGCAGGAACATCAAACCGGCACTATGAAACAGTCTAAGGAACCAGAGTAAATGTTTCTCCTGCAACCTGTTACTTTCTGCTAGATAAACGATCATCTCTCCACCTGATCAGATCTGAGAGTTAATTTTCTGTGAAAGCCGTAATTAACCAGCTTGTTTCGAACACAAATTTTCTTTTTAGTTGCAAACTACACTCCATATATATATATGTGGGTGTACTAGCTCCAAATCTGTTTTAAATTGAAAACTGCCGGTACTTCAAACCGGCACTAGGAAACAGACTGTGAAACCTGAGTAATAGTTTCAACTGCAACCCTTTCTCTCTGTGCTAGATGAACGAACGTCTCTCCACATGCTCATTTCTGAGAGACAAATGTGAGTGAAAGCCGTCCTTCACCTAGCTTGTTGGGAACACAAAGTTTCTTTTCAGTTGTAAACTACAGTCCATACATTAAAAAGAGAGGTACTAGCGCCAACTCCATTTTACAGTGTAACCTGCGGGAACATGAAACCGGCCCTAGGAAACAGACTGAGAAACCAGTGTAAAATTTTCAACTGCAACCCGTTCCCTTTGTGCTAGATGAATGAATGTCTCTCCACATGCTCAGTTCTGAGAGATAAGTGTGTGTGAAAGCCACCTTAACCTATCTTGTAGGGAACGCAAAGTTTCTTTTCAGTTGCAATCTACACTCCATACATATATATGGGGAAGTACTAGCTACAAATCGATTTTACAGTGATAAATTCAGGAACATCATACCGGCACTAGGAAATAGACTGAGAAACCAGAGTAACAGTTGCCCCTACATCTCGTTCCCTTTGTGCTAGATGAACGAACGTCTCTCCCCATGCTCAGTTTTGAGATATATTTTTGTGTGAAAGCCAAACTTCACCTACTTTGTTGGGAATACAAAGATTCTTTTCATTTGCAAACTACACTCCAAAATATATATCGGGTGGTACTAGCTCCAAAACTCTTTTACAGTGAAAACGGCAGGAACTTCATACCGGCACTTGGAAACAGACTGAGAATCTAGAGAAAAAGATTCTCCTGCAAACTGTTCCCTTTGTGCTAGATGAACGAAAGTCTCTCCACATTCTCTGTTCGGAGAGATAAGTGTGTGTGAAATCTGTACTTCACCTAGCATTTTGGGAACACAAAGTTTCTTTTCAGTTGCATTCTACACTCCAGAAATATATAATGGGAAGTACTAGCTCCAACTCGGTTTTACAGAGAAAGTTGCAGGAACTTCAAACATGCACTAGGAAACATACTTAGAAACCAGAGTAAAGTTTCTCCTGCAACCCGCTCCCTTTGTGCTAGATGAAGGAATGTCTCTCCACATGCTCAGTTCTGAGAGATAAGTGTGTGTGAAAGTCGTCCTTCACGTAGCTTGTTGTGAACACAAAGTTTCTCTTCAGTTGCAAACTACACTCCATACATATATAAGGGTATGTACTAGCTCCAACTCGGTTTTATAGAGAAAATTGCAGGAAAGTCAAACCGGCACTATGAAACAGACTAAAGAACCAGAGTTAATGTCTCCTGCAACCCGTTAGCTTTCTGCTAGATAAATGAACGTCTCTCCACATGCTCAGTTCTGAGGGATAAGTGTGTGTGAAAGCCATACTTCACGTAGCTTGTTGGGAACACCAAGTATATTTTCAGTTGTAAAATACACTCCATAAGTGTATATCGGGAGGAACTATCTCAAACTCGATATTACAGAGAAAACTGCAGGAACTTCAAACCAGCACTAGAAAAAAGACTGAGAAACCAGAGTAAAAGTTTCTACTGCAATCCGATCCAATTGTGCTAATGAAGGAAATTCTCTCCACCTGCTATGTTCTGAGAGATATCTGTGTGTGAAAGCTGTCCTTCACCTATCTTGTTGGGAACAGAAAGTTTCTTCTAGGTTGCAAAATACACTCCATCTTATATATGCGTAGGTACTAGCTCCAAATTGGTTTTATAGTGAAAACTGCAGGAACTTCAAAACGGCACTAGGAAACAGACTGAGAAACCAGACAAAAAGTTTCACCTGCAACCCGTTCCCTTTGTGCTAGATGAACGAACGTGTCTCCTCATGCTCATTTCTGAGAGACAAGTATGTGTGAAAGCCGAAGTTCACCTATCTCGTTGGGAACACAAAGTTTCTCTTCAGTAGCAAACTACAATCCATATATGTTTATCAGGTAGTACTAGCTCCAACTCGGTTTTAGAGTGAAAACTGCAGGAACTTATTACCGGCACTAGGAATCAGTCTGAGAAACCAGAGTAAAAGATTCTCCTGCAACCCGTTCCCTTTTTGCTAGATGAATGAACGTCTCTCCACATGCTCAGTTCTGAAGAGATACGTGTGTGTGAAAACCGTCCTTCACCTAGATTTTTGTGCACACAAAGTTACTTTTCAGTTGCAAACTACACTCCATACATATATATGTGGAGTTACTAGATTCAACACGGTTTTAAAGTGAAATCTGCAGGAACTTCAATCCGGTACTAGGAATCAGACTGAGAAACCAGAGTAAAAGTTTCTCCTGCAACCCGTTTTTTTTGTGCTAGATGAACAAACGACTATCCACATGCTCAGGTCTGAGAGATAAGTGTGTGCTAAAGTCGTCCTTCACCTTGCTACTTGGGAACACAAAGTTCCCTTTCATTTGCAAACTACAGTCCGTAAAATTATATGGGGAGGTACTAGCTCCAAGTCGGTTTTACAGTGAATTCTGCAGGAAATTCAAACCAGCACTAGGAATTAGACTGAGAAACCACAGTAAAAGTTTCTCCTGCAAACCGTTCCCTTTGTACTAGATGAACGAATGTCTCTCCACATGCTCAGTTCTGAGAGATAATTGTGTGTGAAAGCAGTCCTTCACCTCACTTGTTGGGAACTCAAAGATTGTTTTCAGTTGCAAACAACATTCCGTATATATATATGGTGAGGTACTAACTCCAACTCGGTTTTACAGTGAAACTTTCAGACACTTCAATCTGGCACTACGAAACAGACTGAGAAACAAGAGTAAAAGTTTCTCCTACAACCCGTTCCGTTTGTGCTAGAGGAATGAACGTCACTGCACATGCTCAGTTCTGAGATAATGTGTGTGAAACCGTCCTTCACCTTGCTTGTTGGGAACACAAAAATTCTTTTCATTTGCAAACTGCACTCCGTAAATATATATGGGGAAATACTAGCTAAAACATAATTTGACAGTGAAAATTGCAGATTCATCAAACCGGCACTAGGAAACAGACTGAGAAACAATAGTAAAAGTTTCTAGTGCAATCCGATCCAATACTGCTAATGAAGGAAATTCTCTCCACATGCTCATTTCTGAGAGATAAGTATGTTTGAAAGCCTTCCTTCTCCTAGCTTTTTGGGAACACAAAATTTCTTTTCAGTTGTAAACTACAGTCCATACATTAAAAGGAGAGGTACTAGTGCCAACTCGATTTTACAGTGAAATCTGCAGGAACATGAAACCGGCCCTAGGAAACAGACTGAGAAACGAGAGTAAAATTTTCTACTGCAACCCTTTCCCTTTGTGCTAGATGAATGAATTTCTCTCCACATGCTCAGTTCTGAGAGATAAGTGTGTGTGAAAGCTGCCTTCACCTATCTTGTTGGGAACACAAAGTATCTTTTCAGTTGCAATCTACACTCCATACATATATATGGGGAGATACTAGCTCCAAATCAGGTTTTACAGTGATAAATTCAGGAACATCATACCGGCACTAGGAAATAGACTGAGAAACCAGAGTAATAGTTGCCCCTGCAACCCGTTCCCTTTGTGCTAGATGAACGAACGTCTCTCCCCATGCTCAGTTTTGAGATATATTTTTGTGTGAAAGCCGAACTTCACCTACCTTGTTGGGAATACAAAGTTTCTTTTCAGTTACTAACTACACTCCATACATATATATGGGTAGGATTCTAGCTCTAACTCGGTTTTACACTGAAAACTGCAGGAGCTTCAAACCGGCCCTAGGAAACAGACTTAGAAACCAGAGTAAAAATTTCTCCTGCAACCCGTTCCCTTTGTGCTAGATGAACGAACGTCTCTCCACATGCTCTTTTCTGAGGGAAAGTTGTTTGTGAAAGCCATTCTTCACCTAGCTTGTTGGGAACACAAATTTTCTTTTAAGTTACTTTCTACTCTCCAGAAATATATAATGTGAAGTACTAGCTACAACTCGATTTTACAGTGAAAGTTGCAGGATCTTCAAACATGCACTATGAAACAGACTTAGAAACCAGAGAAAAATTTTCTCCTGCAACCCATTCCTTTTGTGCTAGATGAACGAATATCTCACCAAATGCTGAGTTCTGAGAGATAAGTTTGTGTGAAAGCCATTCTTCCCCCAGCTTGTCGGAACACAATGTTTCTTTTCAGTTGCAAACTACACTCCATACCTATATATGGGTATGTACAAACTCCAACTCGGTTTTATAGAGAAAAATGTAGGAACGTCAAACCGGCACTATGAAACAGACTAAGGAACCAGAGTAAATGTTTCTCCTGCAACCCGTTAGCTTTCTGCTAAATAAAGGAACGTCTCTCCACATGATCAGTTCTGAGAGATTATTTTGTGTAAAAGCCGTAATTAACTTTCCAAGTTTGGAACAATAAGTTTCTTTTCATTTGCAAAATACACTCCATACATATATAGGGGTGGTACAAGCTCTGACTCTGTTTTACAGTGAAAACTGCAGGAATTTCAAACCGGCAATAGGAAACAGACTGAGAAACCAGAGTAAAAGTTTCTCCTGCAACCCGTTTCCTTTGTGCTAGATGAACGAAAGTCTCCCTACATGCTCATTTCTGAGAGATAATTGTCTGTGAAAGCCTTTCTTCACCTATCTAGTTGGGAACACAAAGTTTCTTTTTAGTTGCTAACTACACTCCATACAAAAATATGGAGAGGTACTAGCTCCAACTCGGTTTTACAGTGAAAACTGCAGGAACATCAAACCAGCACTAGGAAAAAGGCTGAGAAACCAGAGTAAAAGATTCCCCTGCAACCCGTTCCTTTTGTGCTAGATGAACGAACGTCTCTCCACATGCTCAGTTCTGAGAAATAGGTGTGTGTGAAAGCCATCCTTCATGTAGATTTTTGGGAACACATAGTTTCTTTTCTGTTGCAAACTCCACTCCATACATATATATGGGGAGTTAGTAACTCCAACTCTCTTTTACAGTGAAACCTGCAGGAACTTCAAAACGGCACTAGGAAACAAACTGAGAAACCAGACTAAAAGTTTCTCCTGCAACCCGTTCCCTTTGTGCTAGATGAACGAACGTCTCTCCACATGCTCAGGTCTGAGAGACAAGTGTGTGTGAAAGCCATCCTTCACCTAGCTTGTTGGGAACACAAAGTTTCTTTTCAGTTACAGACTACACTCCATACATGTATATTGTGAGGTTCTAACCCAAACTCGGATTTACATTGAAAAATTCATGAACTTCAAACCGGCATTAGGAAATAGACTGAGAAACCAGAGGAAAAGTTTCTCTTGCAAACCGTTCCATTAGTGCTAGATGTACGAACGTCTCTCCACATGCTATTTTCTGAGAGTAAATGTGCGTGAAAGCCGTCCTTCATCTAGCTTGTTGGGAACTCAAAGTTTCTTTTCTGTTCAAACTGCACTTCATACATATATATGGGGTGGTACTAGGTCCAACTCGGTTTTACATTAAAAACTGCAGGAACATGAAACCGACACAAGGAAACAGACTAAGAAACCAGAGTAAAAGTTTCTCATGAACCCATTCCCTTTGTGCTAGATGAACGTACGTCTCTCCACATGCTTAGTTCTGAGAGATATTTGTGTGTTAAAGCCGTCCTTCACCTAGCTTGTTGGGAACACAAATTTTTTTTCAGTTGCAAACTACACTGCATATATATGTAAGGGGAGGTACTAGCTTCAACAAGGTTTTACAATGAAACTGCAGGAACTTCAAACCAGCATTAGGAACCAGAGTGAGATACCAGAGTAAAATTTTCTCCTGCAACGCGTTCCTTTTGACTAGATGAACGTAAGTCTCTCCACATGCTCATTTCTGAGAGATAAGTGTGTGTGAAGGCCATTCTTCACATAGCTTGTTGGGAACACAAAGTTTCTTTTCAGTTGCAAACTACAATCCATACATATATAAGGGGAGGTACTAGCTCCAAGTCATTTTATAGAGAAAATTGCAGGAAATTCAAACCGGCACTAGGAAAAAGAATGAGAAACCAGAGTAAAAGTTTCTCCTGCAACCCGTTCCATTTGTGGTAGATGAACGAACGTCTCTCCACATGCTCAGTTCTGAGAGATATGTGTGTGTGAAAGCCATCCTTCAACTAGCTTGTTGGGAACACAAAGTTTCTATTCAGTTTCTATCTACACTGCATACATATATAAGGGGTGGGTATTAGCTCCAACTCTGTTTTACAGTGTAAACTGCAGAAACTTAAAACCAGCACTAGGAAACAGACTGAGAAACCAGAGTAAAAGTTTCTCCTGTAACCCGTTCCCTTTGTGCTTGATGAAAGAACGAATCTCCCCATGCTCAGTTCTGTGCGATAAGTGTGTGTGATAGCCGTCCATCACCTACCTTGTTGGGAACATAAAGTTTCTTTTCAGTTGCAAACTACAATCCATACATATATAATGGTAGGAAGAAGCTCCAACTCGGTTTTACAGTGATCAATACAGGAATATCATACCGGCACCAGGAAACAGACTGAGTAACCAGAGTTAAAGTTTCTCCTGCAAACTGTTCCCTTTTTGCTAGATGAACGAACGTCTCTCCATATGCTCAGTTCTGAGAGATAAGTGTGTGTGAAAGCCGTCCTTCAACTTGCTTGTTGGGAACACAAAGTTTCCTTTCAGTTGCAATCTACAGTCCATAAATTTATATGGGGAGGTACTAGCTTCAATATGGTGTTACAGTGAAATCTGCAGGAACATCAAACCGGCACTAGGAATCAGAATGAGAATCCAGAGTAAAAGTTTCTCCTGCAACCCGTTTCCTTTGTGCTAGATGAACGAAAGTCTCCCTACATGCTCATTTCTGAGAGATAATTGTCTGTGAAAGCCTTTCTTCACCTATCTAGTTGGGAACACAAAGTTTCTTTTTAGTTGCAAACTACACTCCATACAAAAATATGGAGAGGTACTAGCTCCAACTCGGTTTTACAGTGAAATCTGCAGGAATATCAAACCAGCACTAGGAAAAAGGCTGAGGAACCAGAGTAAAAGATACCCCTGCAACCCGTTCCTTTTGTGCTAGATGAACGAACGTCTCTCCACATGCTCATTTCTGAGAAATAGGTGTGTGTGAAAGCCATCCTTCACGTAGATTTTTGGGAACACATAGTTTCTTTTCTGTTGCAAACTCCACTCCATACATATATATGGGGATTTAGTAACTCCAACTCTCTTTTACAGTGAAACCTGAAGGAACTTCAAAACGGCACTAGGAAACAAACTGAGAAACCAGACTAAAAGTTTCTCCTGCAACCCGTTCCCTTTGTGCTAGATGAACGAAAGTCTCTCCACATGCTCAGGTCTGAGAGACAAGTGTGTGTGAAAGCCGTCCTTCACCTAGCTTGTTGGGAACACAAAGTTTCTTTTCAGTTACAGACTACACTCCATACATGTATATTGTGAGGTTCTAACCCAAACTCGGATTTACATTGAAAAATTCATGAACTTCAAACCGGCATTAGGAAATAGACTGAGAAACCAGAGGAAAAGTTTCTCTTGCAAACCGTTCCATTAGTGCTAGATGTACGAACGTCTCTCCACATGCTATTTTCTGAGAGTAAATGTGCGTGAAAGCCGTCCTTCATCTAGCTTGTTGGGAACTCAAAGTTTCTTTTCAGTTCAAACTACACTTCATACATATATATGGGGTGGTGCTAGGTCCAACTCGGTTTTACATTAAAAACTGCAGGAACATGAAACCGACACAAGGAAACAGACTGAGAAGCCAGAGTAAAAGTTTCTCATGAACCCATTCCCTTTGTGCTAGATGAACGTACGTCTCTCCACATGCTTAGTTCTGAGAGATATTTGTGTGTTAAAGCCGTCCTTCACCTAGCTTGTTGGGAACACAAATTTTTTTTCAGTTGCAAACTACACTGCATATATATGTAAGGGGAGGTACTAGCTTCAACAAGGTTTTACAATGAAAACTGCAGGAACTTCAAACCAGCATTAGGAACCAGAGTGAGATACCAGAGTAAAATTTTCTCCTGCAACGCATTCCTTTTTTGCTAGATGAACGTAAGTCTCTCCATATGCTCATTTCTGAGAGATAGGTGTGTGTGAAGGCCATTCTTCACATAGCTTGTTGGGAACACAAAGTTTCTTTTCAGTTGCAAACTACAATCCATACATATATAAGGGGAGGTACTAGCTCCAAGTCGTTTTATAGAGAAAATTGCAGGAAATTCAAACCGGCACTAGGAAAAAGAATGAGAAACCAGAGTAAAAGTTTCTCCTGCAACCCGTTCCCTTTGTGGTAGATGAACGAACGTCTCTCCACATGCTCATTTCTGAGAGATATTTGTGTGTGAAAGCCATCCTTCAACTAGCTTGTTGGGAACACAAAGTTTCTATTCAGTTTCTATCTACACTGCATACATATATAAGGGGTGGGTATTAGCTCCAACTCTGTTTTACAGTGTAAACTGCAGAAACTTAAAACCAGCACTAGGAAACAGACTGAGAAACCAGAGTAAAAGTTTCTCCTGCAACCCGTTCCATTTGTGCTAGATGAATGAACGTTTCTCCCCATGCTCAGTTTTGAGAGATAGTTGTGTGTGAAAGCCTTACTTCACCTAGCTTGTTGGGAACACAAAGTTTCCTTTCAGTTGCAAACTACACTCCATACATATATATGGGGAGGTACTAGCTCCAACTCATTTTCACAGTGAAATCTGCAGGAAATTCAAACCGGCACTAGGAAACAGACTGAGAAACCAGAGTAAAAGTTTCTCCTGCAACCCGTTCCCTTTTGCTAGATGAAGGAATTTCTCTCCACATGCTCAGTCCTGAGAGATAAATTTGTGTGGAAAGCCAACCTTCCCCCAGCTTGTGGGAACACAATGTTAGTTTTCAGTTGCAAACTACAATCCATACATATATATGGGTAGGTACTAGCTCCAACTCGATTTAATAGAGAAAATTGCAGGAACATCAAACCAGCACTATGAAACAGTCTAAGGAACCAGAGTAAATGTTTCTCCTGCAACCCGTTAGTTTCTGCTAGATAAACGATCATCTCTCCACCTGATCAGATCTGAGGGTTAATTTTCTGTGAAAGCCGTAATTAACCTAGCTTGTTTGGAACACAAATTTTCTTTTTAGTTGCAAACTACACTGCATACATATATATGTGGGTGTACTAGCTCCAAATCTGTTTTAAATTGAAAACTGCCGGTACTTCAAATCGGCACTAGGAAACAGACTGTGAAACCTGAGTAATAGTTTCAACTGCAACCCTTTCCCTTTGTGCTAGATGAACGAACGTCTCTCCACATGCTCAGTTCTGGAAAATATGTGTGTGTGAAAGCCATTCTTCACGTAGATTTTTGGGAACACAAAGTTTCTTTTCAGTTGCAAAATTCAATCCATACATATATATGGGCATTAATAACTCCAACTTTCATTTACAGTGAAACCTGCAGGAACTTCAAAACGGCACTAGGAAACAAACTGAGAAACCAGACTAAAAGTTTCTCCTGCAACCCTTTCCCTTTTTGCTAGATGAACGAAAGTCTCTCCACATGCTCATTTCTGAGAGACAAATGTGAGTGAAAGCCGTCCTTCACTTAGCTTGTTGGGAACACAAAGTTTCTTTTCAGTTGTAAACTACAGTCCATACATTAAAAGGAGAGGTACTAGCACCAACTCGATTTTACAGTGTAACCTGCAGGAACATGAATCCAGCCCTAGGAAACAGACTGAGAAACCAGTGTAAAATTTTCAACTGCAACCCGTTCCCTTTGTGCTAGATGAATGAATGTCTCTCCACATGCTCAGTTCTGAGAGATAAGTGTGTGTGAAAGCCACCTTAACCTATCTTGTTGGGAACACAAAGTTTCTTTTCATTTGCAATCAACACTCCATACATATATATGGGGAAGTACTAGCTACAAATCGATTTTACAATGATAAATTCAGGAACATCATACCGGTACTAGGAAATAGACTGAGAAACCAGAGTAACAGTTGCCCCTACATCGTGTTCCCTTTGTGCAAGATGAACGAACGTCTCTCCCCATGCTCAGTTTTGAGATATATTTTTGTGTGAAAGCCAAACTTCACCTACCTTGTTGGGAATACAAAGTTTCTTTTCATTTGCAAACTACACTCCAAAATATATATCGGGTAGTACTAGCTCCAAAACTCTTTTACTGTGAAAACTGCAGGAATTTCATACTGGCCCTTGGAAACAGACTGAGAAACTAGAGTAAAAGTGTCTCCTGCAAACCGTTCCCTTTGTGCTAGATGAACGAAAGTCTCTCCACAAGCTCTGTTCGGAGAGATAAGTGTGTGTGAAATCTTTACTTCACCTAGCATTTTGGGAACACAAAGTTTCTTTTCAGTTGCATTCTACACTCCAGAAATATATAATGGGAAGTACTAGCTCCAACTCGATTTTACAGAGAAAGTTGCAGGAACTTCAAACATGCACTAGGAAACATACTTAGAAACCAGAGTAAAGTTTCCCCTGCAACCTGTTCCCTTTGTGCTAGATGAAGGAATGTCTCTCCACATGCTCAGTTCTGAGAGATAAGTGTGTGTGAAAGTCGTCCTTCACGTAGCTTGTTGTGAACACAAAGTTTCTCTTCAGTTGCAAACTACACTCCATACATATATAAGGGTATGTACTAGCTCCAACTCGGTTTTACAGTGAATTCTGCAGGAAATTCAAACCAGCACTAGGAATTAGACTGAGAAACCACAGTAAATGTTTCTCCTGCAAACCGTTCCCTTTGTACTAGGTGAACGAATGTCTCTCCACATGCTCAGTTCTGAGAGATAATTGTGTGTGAAAGCAGTCCTTCACCTAGCTTGTTGGGAACACAAAGTTTGTTTTCAGTTGCAAACAACATTCCGTATATATATATGGTGAGGTAATAACTCCAACTCGGTTTTACAGTGAAAATTTCAGACACTTCAATCTGGCACTATGAAACAGACTGAGAAACAAGAGTAAAAGTTCCTCCTACAACCCGTTCCGTTTGTGCTAGAGGAATGAACGTCACTGCACATGCTCAGTACTGAGATAATGTGTGTGAAACCGTCCTTCACCTTGCTTGTTGGGAGCACAAAAATTCTTTTCATTTGCAAACTGCACTCCGTAAATATATATGGGGAAATACTATCTAAAACATAATTTGACAGTGAAAATTGCAGATTCATCAAACCGGCACTAGGAAACAGACTGAGAAACAATAGTAAAAGTTTCTAGTGCAATCCGATCCAATACTGCTAATGAAGGAAATTCTCTCCACATGCTCATTTCTGAGAGATAAGTATGTTTGAAAGCCTTCCTTCTCCTAGATTTTTGGGAACACAAAATTTCTTTTCAGTTGTAAACTACAGTCCATACATTAAAAGGAGAAGTACCAGTGCCAACTCGATTTTACAGTGAAATCTGCAGGAACATGAAACCGGCCCTAGGAAACAGACTGAGAAACGAGAGTAAAATTTTCTACTGCAACCCTTTCACTTTGTGCTAGATGAATGAATTTCTCTCCACATGCTCAGTTCTGAGAGATAAGTGTGTGTGAAAGCTGCCTACACCTACCTTGTTGGGAACACAAAGTATCTTTTCAGTTGCAATCTACACTCCATACATATATATGGGGAGATACTAGCTCCAAATCGGTTTTACAGTGATAAATTCAGGAACATCATACCGGCACTAGGAAACAAACTGAGAAACCAGAGTAAAATTCTTCCTGCAAACTGTTCCAATAGTGCTAGATGAACGAAAGTCTCTCCACATGCTCAGTTCTGAGAAAGAAGTGCGTGTGAAAGCCGAACTTCACCTAGCTTGTTGGGAACACAAAGTTTCTTTTCTGTTGCAAAATACACTCCATTCAATTATATGGGGAGATACCAGCTCCAACTCGGTTTTAAAGTGAAATGTGCAGGAAATTCAAACCGGCCCTAGGGAACAGACACGGAATCCAGAGTAAAATTTTTTACTGCAACCCGTTCCCCTTGTGTTAGATGAACGAACGTCTCTGCACATGCTCAGTTCTGAGAGATTAGTGTGTGTGAAAGCCGACTTCACCTAGCTTGTTGGGAACACAAAGTTTCTTTTCAGTTGAAAACTACACTCCATACATATATATGGGGAAGTACTAGATCCAAATCGGTTTTTCAGTGAAAACTGCAGGAACTTGAAACCGGCACTAGGAAACAGGGTGAGAAACCAGAGTGAAATTGCTCCTGCAAACCGTTCCCTTTGTGATAGATGAACGAACGTCTCTCCACATGCTCACTTCTGAGGGATAAGTGTGTGTGAAAGCCGTCCTTACCTAGCTTGTTGGGAACACAAAGTTTCTTATCAGTTGCCAACTACAATCCATACATATATATGTGCAGGTACTAGCTCCAACTCGGTATTTATAGTGAAAAACTGCAGGATTTTCAAACCGGCACTAGGAAACAGACTGAGAAACCAGAGTAAAATAGTCTCCTGCAACCCGTTCCGTTTGTGCTTGATGAACGAACGAATCTCCCCATGCTCAGTTCTGAGCGATAAGTGTGTGTGATAGCCGTCCATCACCTATCTTGTTGGGAACATAAAGTTTCTTTTCAGTTGCAAACTACAATCCATACATATATAATGGTAGGTAGAAGCTCCAACTCTGTTTTACAGTGATAAATACAGGAATATCATACCGGCACTAGGAAACTGAGTAACCAGAGTAAAAGTTCTCCTGCAAACTGTTCCCTTTTTGCTAGATGAACGAACGTCTCCATATGCTCAGTTCTGAGAGATAAGTGTGTGTGAAAGCCGTCCTTCAACTTGCCTGTTGGGAACACTAAGTTTCCTTTCAGTTGCAATCTACAGTCCATACATGTATATGGGGAGGTACTAGCTCCAATTTGGTGTTAGAGTGAAATCCGCAGGAACATCAAACCGGCACTAGGAATCAGAATGAGTATCCAGAGTAAAAGTTGCTCCTGCAAACCGTTCCCTGTTTGCTTGATGAACGTACTTTTCTCCCCATGCTCAGTTCTGAGAGATAAGTGTGTGTGTGAAAGCAGTCCTTCTCCTAGCTTGATGGGAACACAAATTTCTTTTCAGTTGTAAGCTACAGTCCATACATATATAAGCAGAGGTACTAGCACCAACTCGATTTTACAGAGAATACTGCAGGAATTTCAAATCGGCACTAGGAAACAGACTGAGAAACCAGAGTAAAAGTTTCTCCTGCAACCCGTTTCCTTTGTGCTAGATGAACGAAAGTCTCCCTACATGCTCATTTCTGAGAGATAATTGTCTGTGAAAGCCTTTCTTCACCTATCTAGTTGGGAACACAAAGTTTCTTTTTAATTTCAAACTACACTCCATATAAAAATATGGAGAGGTCCTAGCTCCAACTCGGTTTTACAGTGAAAACTGCAGGAACATCAAACCAGCACTAGGAAAAAGGCTGAGAAATCAGAGTAAAAGATTCCCCTGCAACCCGTTCCTTTGTGCTACATGAACGAACGTTTTCCACATGCTCAGTTCTGAGAAATAGGTGTGTGTGAAAGCCATCCTTCATGTAGATTTTTGGGAACACATAGTTTCTTTTCAGTTGCAAACTCCACTCCATACATATATATGGGGATTTAGTAACTCCAACTCTCTTTTACAGTGAAACCTGCAGGAACTTCATAACGGCACTAGGAAACAGACTGAGAAACCAGACTAAAAGTTTCTCCTGCAACCCGTTCCCTTTGTGCTAGATGAACGAACGTCTCTCCACATGCTCAGGTCTGAGAGACAAGTGTGTGTGAAAGCCGTCCTTCACTTAGCTTGTTGAGAACACAAAGTTTCTTTTCAGTTACAGACTACACTCCATACATTTATATTGTGAGGTTCTAACCCAAACTCGGATTTACATTGAAAAATTCATGAACTTCAAACCGGCATTAGGAAATAGACTGAGAAACGAGAGAAAATTTTCCCTTGCAAACCGTTCCATTATTGCTAGAAGTACGAACGTCTCTCCACATGCTATTTTCTGAGAGTAAATGTGCGTGAAAGCCGTCCTTCATCTAGCTTGTTGGGAACTCAAAGTTTCTTTTCAGTTGCAAACTACACTTCATACATATATATGGGGTGGTGCTAGGTCCAACTCGGTTTTACATTAAAAACTGCAGGAACATGAAACCGACACAAGGAAACAGACTGAGAAACCAGAGTAAAAATTTCTCATGCAACCCATTCCCTTTGTGCTAGATGAACGAACGTCTCTCCACATGCTTAGTTCTGAGAGATATTTGTGTGTTAAAGCCGTCCTTCACCTAGCTTGTTGGGAACACAAATTTTTTTTCAGTTGCAAACTACACTGCATATATATGTAAGGGGAGGTACTAGCTTCAACCAAGGTTTTACAATGAAAACTGCAGGAACTTCAAACCAGCATTAGAACCAGAGTGAGATACCAGAGTAAAATTTTCTCCTGCAACGCGTTCCTTTTGTGCTAGATGAACGTAAGTCTCCCACATGCTCATTTCTGGAGATAGTGTGTGTGAAAGCCATTCTCACATAGCTTGTTGGGAACACAAAGTTTCTTTTCAGTTACTTACTACTACAATCCTTACATATATAAGGGGAGGTAATAGCTCCAAGTCTTTTTATAGAGAAAATTGCAGGAATTCAACCCGGCACTAGGAAACAGACTGAGAACCAGAGTAAAATTTCTCCTGCAACCCGTTCCCTTTTGCTAGATGAAACGAATTTCTCTCCACATGCTCAGTCCTGAGAGATAAATTTGTGTGAAAGCCAACCTTCCCCCAGGTTGTGGGAACACAATGTTAGTTTTCAGTTGCAAACTACAATCCATACATATATATGGGTAGGTACTAGCTCCAACTCGATTTTATAGAGAAATTGCAGGAACATCAAACCGGCAGTATGAAACAGTCTAAGGAACCAGAGTAAATGTTTCTCTCTGCAACCCGTTATTTTCTGCTAGATAAACGATCATCTCTCCACCTGATCAGATCTGAGATTTAATTTTCTGTGAAAGCCGTAATTAACCTAGATTGTTTGGAACACAAATTTTCTTTTTAGTTGCAAACTACACTCCATACATATATATGTGGGTGTACTAGCTCCAAATCTGTTTTAAATTGAAAACTGCCGGTACTTCAAATCGGCACTAGGAAACAGACTGTGAAACCTGGGTAATAGTTTCAACTGCAACCCTTTCCCTTTGTGCTAGATGAAACGTCTCTCCACATGCTCAGTTCTGGAAAATGTGTGTGTGAAAGCCATTCTTCACGTAGATTTTTGGGAACACAAAGTTTCTTTCAGTTGCAAAATTCACTCCATACATATATATGAGCATTACTAACCCCAAATTACTTTTACAGTGAAACCTGCAGGAACTTCAAAACGGCTCTAGAAACAAACTGAGAAACCAGACTAAAAGTTTTCTCCTGCAACCCTTTCCCTTTTTGCTCGATGAACGAACGTCTCTCCACATGCTCATTTCTGAGAGACAAATGTG